>NC_080711.1:3333927-3343927 GCF_019097595.1 Hemibagrus wyckioides | reverse complement strand
TTCTCTTACTCCATCTCCGTGTCGATTGGTGGGATCCTGGCGTCTCGCTACCTCCACCAGACCATGCTGTACAATGTCCTGCGCTCGCCCATGTCGTTCTTCGAGCGCACTCCCAGCGGGAACCTGGTCAACCGCTTCTCCAAAGAGACAGACACCATCGACTCGATGATCCCCAGCATCATCAAGATGTTCATGGGCTCCATGTTCAACGTGCTGGGCTCCTGCACCGTCATCCTCATCGCCACTCCTCTCGTCGCCATCATCATCCCTCCTCTGGGGCTCTTCTACTTCTTCGTGCAGGTGTGACGCTGGCATTTAAACTGTATCACAGTTGGTTCTTTAGCATCATCGGCATCTGAACTCAGACAACTGCATATTAAGGTAACAAACCCAGACCATGTGCTCATGTTGTCTCCTTCTCTTTCGTGTGTCTCAGCGCTTCTACGTGGCCTCGTCTCGGCAGCTGAAGCGTCTGGAGTCGGTGAGCCGCTCTCCGGTGTACACACACTTCAACGAGACCCTGCTGGGGACGAGCGTGATCCGCGCCTTCGCGGTGCAGGACCGCTTCATCGGAGAGAGCGACCGACGAGTGGATCACAACCAGAAAGCCTACTTCCCTAGCATCGTGGCTAACAGGTCCACACACACACACACACACAATGAGAGGCATCATCTGAATAAGAATTTTAAGTGTATGAATGATTATTAATAGGATTAGAACACTTTTGATAAATAATCTAGAAGGTGTGTCAAACTAATGGGGTGTGTGTGTGTGTGTGTGTAGGTGGTTAGCAGTGAGGCTGGAGTTTGTGGGGAACTGCATTGTGACGTTTGCTGCATTGTTTGCTGTGATGGCCAGAGACAGCCTGAGTCCAGGCATCATGGGACTTTCCATCTCCTACGCTCTGCAGGTCTTTATACATTACACACACACACACACACACACACACACTGTTTCATGTAATGTTATGGATTGTCCACAGCCAATTACTTCCTGTCCTTGTAGCAGCTTTCCCACATCAGATTTTACACTGAACACACGGACCAGCCTTCACTCCCCACGTGCATCAATGAGCCTTGACCGCCCATGACCCTGTCGCCGGTTCACCACTGTTCCTTCCTTGGATCACTTTTGATAGATACTGACCACTGCATACCGGGAACACTCCACAAGAGCTGCAGTTTTGTAGATGCTCTGATCCAGTGGTCTAGCCATCACAATTCGTCCCTTCGTCAAACTCGCTCAAATCCTTACACTTGTCCATTTTTCCTGCTACTAACATCAACTTTGAGGACAGAATGTTGACTTGCTGCCTAATATATCCCACCCACTAACAGGTGCCATGATGAGGAGATCATCAGTCTTATTCACTTATTCACCTGTCAGTGGTCATAATATTCTGCCTGATTGCTGTATATAGAACATTCTGACAGTAGAACACTGTATTGTATTGGATTAATAGATACAGAGTGCTTGTCTAACTGGCCGTGTCTGTGTGGTTCCTGTGTGCAGGTCACAGCGTCTCTGAATTGGTTGGTGAGAATGTCGTCAGAGTTAGAGACCAACATCGTAGCTGTAGAGAAAGTAAAGGAGTACGAAGAAACGGAGAAGGAGGTAAGTGCAGCACTGTGCGTGTGTGTGTGTGTGTATTTAAAACATAAGGTAGGGTTAAAAAGCTCATGGATTATCATTAAGACATAAAATGAATGACTAAATAAATAAATACTATGATTTGTGTTTTCTCACTTTTTTATTATTATTATTATTAGTATTATTATTATTATTATTATTATTATTATTATTATTATTATTATTATTGTAGTTTGCGGTTTGTCGTGTGTTGAGCAGAGCTGTGTTTTCCACAGGCCGAATGGAAACTGAAGAAAAGCTCCGTTCCTGCCGGATGGCCCACAGTGGGCCACATCGAGATGCGGAATTTTGGTCTGCGGTATCGACAGGACCTGGAATTGGCCATCCATGACATCAACGTGACCATCAAGGGAGGAGAGAAGGTGGGCTCCGTCCCAAACGGCACAATTATCCAGTATTACAGTTAATGTTAATGAAAAAATAAAACCGTTTTAAAATTAGGTGGGAATCGTGGGCCGGACCGGTGCGGGGAAATCATCTCTAACTCTCGGGTTGTTCCGGATCATCGAGGCGGCTCAGGGAGAGATCTCTATTGATGGAGTGAACATCGCTGAGCTTGGCCTTCATGAACTGCGCTCGCGCATCACCATCATCCCACAGGTACACACACACACACACACACACACACACACACACATAGTGTGTCTTTGCATAATCTGACCTGTGGACTCTCATCCTTGTGTGTGTGTGTGTGTGTGTGTGTGTGTGTGTGTTCTGAGCAGGACCCGGTTCTGTTCTCCGGATCTCTCCGCATGAACCTGGACCCATTTGATGGTTACTCTGATGAGGAGGTGTGGAAAGCTCTGGAACACGCTCATCTCAAAAACTTCGTCTCAGGCCTTCAGGACAAACTGAACCACGAGTGTTCCGAGGGAGGAGAGAACCTCAGGTACTCCGACACACTCTGGGTTCTCCTCTTTTCTGGACTCTACGAGTCTGTCAGTGAACAGAGAGGATTCAAATAAACATACTACAGTGTTACTGATTTAGAGCTTTGTTCTGTTACACACTCGGGTGTGTGTTAGGTTTAGAAACTGAATCCTGAATCCTCTGAATCTGAAACACTACACTGTTAGAGACACTGACTTCTGTGTGTGTGTGTGTGTGTGTGTGTGTGTGTGTGTGTAAACCAGTCTGGGTCAGAGGCAGCTGGTGTGTTTGGCTCGAGCTCTCCTGAGGAAGACGAAGATTCTGGTTCTGGATGAAGCCACAGCGGCCGTGGACGTGGAGACGGACGAACTGATCCAGTCCACCATCCGCACACAGTTCGAGGAGTGTACAGTGCTGACCATCGCTCACCGCCTCAACACCATCATGGACTATACACGGTACACACACACACACTCTGCCTCAACACCATCATGGACTATACACGGTACACACACACACACTCTGCCTCATCACCATCATGGACTATACACGGTACACACACACACACTCTGCCTCAACACCATCATGGACTATACACGGTACACACACACACACTCTGCCTCAACACCATCATGGACTATACACGGTACACACACACACACTCTGCCTCAACACCATCATGGACTATACACGGTACACACACACACACACTCTGCCTCAACACCATCATGGACTATACACGGTACACACACACACACTCTGCCTCAACACCATCGTGGACTATACACGGTACACACACACACACTCTGCCTCAACACCATCGTGGACTATACACGGTACACACACACACACTCTGCCTCAACACCATCGTGGACTATACACGGTACACACACACACACACACTCTGCCTCATCACCATCATGGACTATACACGGTACACACACACACTTCAACACCATCATGGATTACTCACACACACACACACACACACACACTTCAACACCATCATGGATTACTCACACACACACACACACTTCAACACCATCATGGATTATACACTGTATACACACACCCATGCACACACATACACTTCCTCAACACCACTGTGGACTATACACAGTGTGCACTCAGAGGAAAAACCCCTCATCTTGTCTGTGTCTACAGGGTGATGGTCCTGGATAAAGGTCAGATGGTGGAGTTCGATTCTCCGTCCAGTCTCATCGCCCAGCGAGGGATCTTCTACAAGATGGCCAAAGACTCGGGTTTGGTCTGATTTAAAAACAAATGAAAAGGAAAACAGAAGCAGCAGTCTTATCTGGCATGGTCACTCCGTAATCCGGTCCGGTCTAGAACTCTGCAGTCACTCCGGTATTATCCTAGAACACGGCTCTCACTCCAGAATCCACGGTCCGGCGTAGAACCCACGGGTCAGTCCGGACTTCCAGGTCAATTCTAGAACACAACACACACTCCGGAACTCATCACAGAGCGCAGATCTCACTTCAGAAGCCACTGTCCATTCCACAGCGCAGCTTTCTCCTACTAGAACCCGCCGTCGGTTCTAGAGAATTGAGCTGCCTGTTGTGGGCGGAGCCTGTGGACAGAGCTCTTTCTCCTCCTCCTGCTGCTGGATGAGGTGTTCGTGTAGTTACTAAAGAGAAATACTCGACTTTTTCGCACCAAAAAAAAAAAAATATATATATATATATAGATGCATATTTACTCAGATTTTATTTTTGAAGTATGAAAAGACAATTGTAGTTCAGTTTAATTCATAAGTCAACGTTTCTGGACATGTGTGTGTTTTCGTCAGGGGTCAGGGTCTTACAGTCTGAATATCTGAATATATCTCTCACAAACACGCACGCACAAACATGCACAATCGTTCTCACTTTGAGAAGATGAAGCAGTATAAAGATTACAGAACAGGAAATCAGTACAGTTAATATATAATAATTCTAATATCAGTTTCTGCATGATCTAATCATTTGAATTTGGCATTGAAGAACAAAACTGCAAAAAGACAAGAAGGTGATGATATGGTGCATTTCATTAAAAAAAAAAAAATCTGCGTTCACACTAGCAGGCTGAATTTTTTAAATAATAAAAAAATAATAATTAGTAATGATGTACAGTATATAAAGCAACAATCCAGATTTTTCTCCGAGCAAAATAAACTGAATTAATAGAGAGCATGCTACCTAATCAAATGGAATATGAGGTCATGCAAAAACATTGAATGCTTAAAAAAAAACCTAAAGGCCACACCCACAAGACTTGTGCCCCGCCCACAGGAGATTGACCTGGTGTAGCGTCACTGCTTCCTGTGTGCCAGTGTGAACACACGCTGTTATAAATTGAAAACCACTGCCGTTTCTTTAACACTGCAATAGTTGATGCCACTCGTTCATACGTCTACGCTGCTGGATCTTCTGAACCTCGCCATCTTTGATATCCCTGTGTCCAACCAAAACGGACATCCATACATACACACGCTCAGGTCATGTGACATGCCAGCACAACCCTCTGCATGGTTCACGGTGTCGGTCTGCACCAGAAACCTGGTTTTGTCTAAACACAGCTGGAGAAAATGAGAACTTTCATCATGATGAATGTGAACTTTAGCATCGTCACATCCTCGGCTAGTCTTTCATCACGGGTCACTGCGCTTGGTCACGATTTATGTGTCTTATTGTGTTGCCTTCTTGACTATCTAGGCTCCTGAATGGTACACAGAGTGATGATGATGATGATGAAGTATCTGTGATGTATCCTTTAAACCGAGCTGCTGAGTTGAACTGGTGGTTAGGTCGTGAGTAACACACTCCGTCTCATGCTGTTACAGGAAAACAATCAGTGAACGCATGACCTGATGTGTTTTATTCTTCACATCCTAAACTGGTTTGTTGGAAATTACGACGTCACCTTGAGCTTTTATCCATTTCTAGTTACATTTTTCCTCAAGGTGAGCTCCTTTATTGACGTCTCACGATCTCACCAGCCTGGAAACCATGATGTCATAAAGTTACATCTTCTACTTCTGACTGTTACTCACACTGGAGACTCCTTCCATCGATATTAAAAAAGAAAAAGAAAAAAATCCCTCTGAAGGAGCTGTTACCATAGCAACGTATTCCATAGCTCATCAGGATGTTCTAGCAGGTTTGTATAAACCTGCGATTCGGAGCTGATGAGGTCCTAGCAAACCGAGCTACACCTTCTGACCAATCAGAATCGAGAACTCCTGTTTTATTTATTTATTGTTAAATAAATAAATAAAAAATTCCACAAAGATGGGATCTCAGGCTATGTAACTAATGTCATAGACCATCACCATAAACACGTAGCGTCTCGTTAATGCTATAATTGAACGTCTAATCTTGCCTCTCATCGTTTTATTATATTAGAAATTATACTAATAAATAATATATTCTGGCCACTATATGTCCTAACCTGTGGCTCTGCCTTATTCCAGCTGACCTCCAGGTGACCTCAGCCGAGCGTTGTGTTCAGATTATTATGTATTAACTCTCTACTAATTAGTTGCCATATTTCTGTTTATGCTTCCGTTATATTTTTTTTTCTATGCAGACTTTTATTTAATGCTGCTTCCTCTTTGTGTGTCAATAACATTTTATTTAGCTGTTAAAGGTGAAGTATGAATTGTTAGGAAGCGACACTTTTTTGAGCGATCTTTCTCTTTACATATATCCAGGGCAGGGCTTTATTTTTAATAACTTACAACCTGCTGATTTGTTTGTGTGTGAGTGTGTGTGTGTGTGTGTGTGTGTGTAGGAGAGAGAGAACGTGTGTGTGTAGGAGAGAGAGAACGTGTGTGTGTGTGTGTGTGTAGGAGAGAGAGAACGTGTGTGTGTGTGTGAGTGAAAGCTGAATGTACCAAACACGTCCTCATTATTGGTCAGGCTGAAGTTTGTTACTTATTTATACTGTGTGTGTGTGTGTGTGTGTGTGTGTGTGTTCTTTTTGTTTGTGTGTTATTATCTGTAATACACATGCACTAGTTTTGATGTGTGCTTTATTTCAGGAGTTTAAAAAAAATAAATAAATAAATTGTTTTGTAAGTGTTTTTGTCCCATTTGTAAATGTCAGGAACGGAGAAACTGTGAGCGGAGACTGTGAGCCAGGCCAAAACGGAGACGTCTGTCTTTACCTGCACATGAATGTAATATGGAGTTGTCCCGCCCTTTGCAGCTATAACAGCTTCAACTCTTCTGGGAAGACTTCCACAAGGTTTAGGAGTGTGTTTATGGGAATTTTTGACCATTCCTCTAGAAGCACATTTGTGAGGTCAGGCACTGATGTTGGACGAGAAGGTCTGGCTCACAGTCTCCGCTCTAATTCATCCCAAAGGTGTTCTATGGGGTTGAGGTCAGGACTCTGTGCAGGCCAGTCAAGTTCCTCCACTCCCTGAAAAACAACACCTGAATTCAATGATTTGGTGGGGTGTCCCGAAACTTTTGGCAATATAGTCTATATTTAATGTTGAAATTCTACAAAACACATTAGTTCTTCTTCTGACTCACATTATTCCCAAAGAAAGTGTAGGTTCCTGTCTTGAAGATATCTGAGCTTAAAGATAATGAATCAACACCGTCTGACCAATCAGAATGGAGTATTACTGATGTATAAAATATACCATGAGGTAAGAGGAAGTCTTCATGAAGCTGCTGCTTTTATTCACTCTTTATTTATAACAGAAGTAAAAGAAAATCCTATAAATATGTCTATAAAAAAACCATATATAACACTCAGTACTGGTGACTTCTAAATCACTAAAAAACACAAACACACTGGTGATAGACATACACGAAGTCAGAATGTCGAGTCATGAATCCAGTTTAGATTGTTCTACATCGCTTCCTGTTCCTTTTCCCTGATTGTGTGTGTGTGTGTGAGAGAGAGAGAGAGAGAGAGAGAGATGATACACAGTAATATCTGTTCTTCTCTAACACTGTTCATGAGGATCTTCATCACATTTTTACAAAGAAAGTTCCAGAAGGTTCTGTCCTGCAGACCTTTTTCCTTCAGGAGATGACCACACTCCCTGTTCCTGCCCAAGCACAGCATATCACGATGACGATGATGATGTCACTAGCCCCGCCTCCTGGCACATGTTGTAGAAGAGGCCTCTCTGTGAGAGCAGGTTAGAGGGAGAGTCCATTTCTGTAATAGACCCTCGCTCCATCACCAGCACACTGTGACACACACATCACATAGTGTTACAGCAACTACTGGTGTGTGTGTACCGTGTATAGTCCATGATGGTGTTGAGGCAGAGTGTGTGTGTGTGTACCGTGTATAGTCCATGATGGTGTTGAGGCAGAGTGTGTGTGTGTGTGTACCGTGTATAGTCCATGATGGTGTTGAGGCGGTGAGCGATGGTCAGCACTGTACACTCCTCGAACTGTGTGCGGATGGTGGACTGGATCAGTTCGTCCGTCTCCACGTCCACGGCCGCTGTGGCTTCATCCAGAACCAGAATCTTCGTCTTCCTCAGGAGAGCTCGAGCCAAACACACCAGCTGCCTCTGACCCAGACTGGTTTACACACACACACACACACACACAGAAGTCAGTGTCTCTAACAGTGTAGTGTTTCAGATTCAGAGGATTCAGGATTCAGTTTCTAAACCTAACACACACCCGAGTGTGTAACAGAACAAAGCTCTAAATCAGTAACACTGTAGTATGTTTATTTGAATCCTCTCTGTTCACTGACAGACTCGTAGAGTCCAGAAAAGAGGAGAACCCAGAGTGTGTCGGAGTACCTGAGGTTCTCTCCTCCCTCGGAACACTCGTGGTTCAGTTTGTCTTGAAGGCCTGAGACGAAGTTTTTGAGATGAGCGTGTTCCAGAGCTTTCCACACCTCCTCATCAGAGTAACCATCAAATGGGTCCAGGTTCATGCGGAGAGATCCGGAGAACAGAACCGGGTCCTGCTCAGAACACACACACACACACACAAAAGGAACAAAAAATAAAGGTGCGTTAATAGAAACACACATCCTCGAAGTGTGTGTGTGTGTGTGTGTGTGTGTGTGTGTAGTTCTTACCTGTGGGATGATGGTGATGCGAGATCGGAGGTCATGCAATCCGATCTCAGCGATGTTCTGTTCGTCTATATAGATATTTCCCTTTGTTGCCTCGAGGATCCGGAAGATTCCGAGTGCAAGAGACGATTTTCCCGCTCCGGTCCGACCCACGATCCCAACCTGAATGATGGAGCGAGCACGCACGCGCGCACACACACACACACACACCCCATTAAACTATCACTGTTAATCCTTCCTCTGACTTTTCTGTCAGGATGTTGAGTATAAACTTTACCTTTTCCTTCTCCTGGATGCTGAGTGTAATCTCCTTTAAAGCCCAGTCCAGTCCTTTTCTGTACTGAAGTCCGTACTGGTCAAACTTAATGGTGCCTGTTTGTGGCCAGTGTGAGGGCAGAGGCATGTTCTCTATTGACCAAGCTGCCTGTGAGGTGAACAGTCACAATCAGCTAGGGTACATGTGTAGGGATGTAGCCACACATTAATACATTCATTAATACATCATTTAGAATAAAGAAAGATACAGAAAATTGATGAATTTGAAGACTATGTTCATTTTCATTCATTCGTTCAGTCCTTAGTGTCTACACACACACACAAAACCCTGCCACAGAATCCACAAGCAGCTGCACTTCACAGTTCTGACCACTAGATGTCACTAAACGCATAAAGAAATGAGAACATATTGAAGTTTAGAGAGAGTATGAGTCTGTATTGTAAAAGTTTCACTTTTCCGTGTACCGCAAAAACTATATATAATACCCAGGCACTGTACGGAATACGGAATCCACTGGCAGCTGCACTTCACTGTTTTGACCACCAGATGTCACTAAACGCACATCGCGTAATTTTCGACGCATTTGAGAAAAAGGCTTTAGGTTCACCCAAAAACAGACACGAGGACACATTAAGGGCACCAAAATAAACCTAGGGACACATTAGTGACACCAAAATAGTCCTAGGGACACCTTAATGACACCAAAATAGTCCTAGGGACACCTTGAGCACCCAAAAACAGACATGGGGACACCTGAAGGACACCAAAATAGACCTAGGGACACCTTGAGCAACCCAAAACAGATCTGGGAACACCTTGAGCACTGGTTCAGATACAGATAGTGTCATCACACCATTAATAATGTCACAACTCTGATTTCACCCTAATCACTTGATGAGACTGTACCTCTTTAGGCGTATCTGTGTACTCTTTCACTCTCTCCACTGACACAATGTTGTTTTCCACATCTGTCCAGGAACGTACGATCCAGCTCAGAATGCCCGTCACCTGCAGAAATCCAAACGGAAACACACACAAGGCTTCTTTACTTCAAATTAGATACCACATGATGAGTAAGTAAGTGTAATGTCACTTCGTTCTGAGGTTTTGCATGCAGGATAGATAAATAGTGA